>NC_044568.1:8810245-8851099 GCF_007565055.1 Rhinopithecus roxellana
ATCCTGAGAAGATGGTTTCTCCTTGACTATCTCTCCTGCCTCGCCCAAGTTCCATGACCCGCCCTGGCCCAAATAAGGCCTCCGGTCCATCTCGGGGTTGTCCTTCCACTGGGGCAGGGGGATGATCCAGCGTCAGCTCAGGGTGTGTCTCCTGGCTGTAGAGGGACTTGTGTCAACCTGTGGCCAGGTGGGGATGCTCCTTCCCAGCCATTAGGCTGCCCCCAGGCTCCGTGCCCTGCCCTGGCCTGGACACTCATTCTGCCTTCTTCATCGATGTCTACCTCATACCTGTGGACAAAAGGAGGAAAACGCTGGGTGTAGCCAGGGGCACAGTCCCTGTCGAGGAGTGTGGAGGACGGGGGCAGGGCAAGGACCTGGTGCTCCCTGCACAGCTGGCCCCACCCACATCACCCTCTGTGGAGTTTTCCTCCTGTGCAGACAGGAAGCAGAGCGGCAGCCCAGGCAGGTGCAGCGACCAGAGAGTAGCCCCGGGGCTGGTGTCACTCACTTGTGGTGGCATGGCTGTAACTGACCACCTCGGCCAGGATCCACTGCTTCCCCATCCACGGCCTTTACGTGGCAGCCACCTTGTCTCCAGGTCTGGCCACGTAGTCCCCTGAGGCGGGATGGCCCCACAGAGGGGTGGGGGCCTGTGAGCAGAACCAAGGGTCAGTCCCAGCCCCTGGGCACCAAGGCCCCTCCTCGCCGCTTCTGCCTTCACTTGTCACCAGGCTTCCAATCCACAGGGGCAGGGTCATGGCCAACTGCCTGCAGCAGGGTCTAATCAGCACCCCTCTGCGCATGGTCCTTCCAGGCAGCTCTGAGTCATTTGTAGAGACCTGCGATCTTGGCACGCTGTGGGAAGAAAGGGAGGCCTGAGGCCCCAGGGACCAGAGTGCTGGTCCCTCTGACGCCCCCAGGCATGCTTGCCTGAGTTGTGGGGAAGGAGCCCCTGGGAGCCCCTAGTTTATCTCAGTGAGGGCCTGAGGGCTCAGCAGGACTGTGACCCGATCGGCCCAGGTGCCTACACGCGGCTGCGCTTCAAACTACAGATGGTTGAGGACAGGCAGCACAGTGGGCACCCAGAGGGAGGAACCAGGGACGCATAAAGCATGTTCTGAGGTGCTGGTCAGGTTCTCTTCCTGATGTCAGTGCTGACCCAGAAGTGTATTTAATGAGAATTTCCTGAAATTGGAAGAATCCTGAGGGGTCACGGAGAGGTGGAGGCGCTTCTTCAGGGTCTACCTGCTCTACTGCCTGAACCCCCTTCACCAGGGCCGTCTCTATGTGGGGTTCACTGTCAGCCCTGCTTCTCAGGTCCAGCAGCACAATGGGGGCCGCACAAAAGACAAGGCCCAGGCCCGGCGCAGTCGTTCATGCCTGTAATCTCAGCACTTTAGGAAGCCGAAGCTGTCGGATCACTTGAGGTCAGCTGTTCTTCGAGAACAGCCTGGCCAACTTGGTGAAACCCTGTCTCTGATAAAAATACAAACATTAGCCGGGCATGGTGGCACGAACCTGTAATTCCAGCTACTTGGGAGACTGAGACAGGAGAATCGCTTGAGCCCGGGGGTTCGGGACGGTGGTTGCAGCAAGCTGAATCGCGCCATTGCATGGCTGGTGAGACCGGGAGGGTCTCTGAGGCCGGAAGAAGGCTTCCTGGAGAAGGCGGACCCCGCGAGGCACAGGCCTGATGAGAGGGACCCTCCAGTCCTGTGACAAGGGTGGGGCGTCTGGGAGGAGACAAGGCCTGTCGCAGAGGAGGAGTGTGACGGGGGGAGCCCTGGGAATCTCGGCGGTGGAACTCCGGGAAGGAGCGGGCTGGGGCGGGGTGATGATCCAGGCTGGAGTCCAGCATAGGGGTCTTGGTGGGCACGCTGGGGTCCGATGGAGCGCAGGAGGGAGAGGAGTGGGGACAGGTGGGTACCTGGGTTGGAGGAGGGGCCTGAGGTGGGCAGGTGCAGGGGCGTGACTTCAGGCAGGGGCGGGTGGGGCTCTGCTGAAGTGGGGAATGAGGACCTCACTTTCGGGTGGGATTGGAGGGGACCGGAGGTGGAAAGCGGCGGGACTCCCAGGGACATTCCCGTTCTCCTCCCCAGGGAGATAGCGCTCATAGTGCACAGCTTCCCGTCCGCCGTGGCAGCCCTTCGGCGGGTAAGGAAGGAGACCGGGCGGCCCCTAGTGGTCGGGGTTTGGGGTGCGATCCCTGCCAGGAGCCGCCCTGATGCCCCCGTACCCTGCCGCGGTTGGAGTGGGCCTGGCACGCCCGCCCTGGGCGCGCCTCCCGCTCGTGCTGCACCCCTACCTCCTCCCGACGCACCCTACTGGCCACTGGCCTTCGGGCCTCCTCCGTCCCAGGGAGCCGCGCAGGTCCCTTTGCTGACGCCCAGCCTGAGCCTAAGCCGGACCCTGGAACCTCGAGGCCTGTGCGCCCTGAGCTCCCGCGCGCTCCAGGGGAGGTCCGCCCCAGGCACGGAGGTTCCATTGATGATCGACCGTCCAGACAACTTCGGATCCAGCTGTTTGTTGAGGAACCAGGAAACGCCCTGACAATTTTGCAGCCCTCTCCCCGTCTCTAAGATGGGGTGACAGTACTACTGGCCATTCCTGAGAACAGCAGGACCTGCCTTTCCTTTTGACTGGAAGGTTCTTCCCTACACCTTCTGTCTTGATAACCTGCCACCTCCACAGGGAGGTCTTCCCTGGCTCCCGATTTAAAATTGCAGCTCTGATAAGCCGGGCATGGTGGCATATGCCTGTAGTCCCAGCTACGGGGGAGGCTGAGGTGGGAGGATCGCTTGAGCCCAGGAGTTGGAGGCTGCAGTGAGCGATGATCGCTCCACTGCACTACAGCCTGGGCAAAAGAGCAACACCACCTCTAAAAATATAAAATAAAATTGCACTTCTTATGTACCTCCCCTACCAGTCCTTTTCCTGAATACTTTGTTACTTGTGATGTGTTCTATGGCTCTCATTACTCTCTCCCACTCCAACCTTTGCACTAAACTGCCCAAGGACAGCTCTTGTCACTGCTGTAGAACAAAGTCTCAGCGCAAAGCTGATGGCCAAGAAATAGTTAATAAAATAATGGACGATGGGCGCCTTCTACTGAGCTCCCGCTACTTGTGAGTGAGTAGAGGACTTGCCCTGGGGAAATTCAGTGACCTGCTGGGTGTTGCTGAGCTGTGAGGAAGTTCAGGTCTGGCTGCAGTGGTGAGGCTGTGACTCAATCAATCACTGCTGATGCTCACAGAACGTTCACTAGCTTAGTCCCAGAGGGCAAGGATTTTAAACCCCCACGTCCATTTCCTCATCCATAAGATGCAAATAACAGTCACCCCTTCCTCTCGGGATGGAGCTGCGTGATGTCCGGAACAGTGCCTGCTGCATGGAGGGGCTTGCTGCCAGCTCCCTCTCCCTCCTTGTCTCTTGCCTGCCTGCTGCCTGGGACGGGATGAAGAGGGGCCCTTGTGTTGCCCCAACCCTGGCTGCTAGCTAAGAGCCCATGTGATCTGCCTGTCAGAGGAGTTCCTTCAGGAAGAACCAGGGCAGCTTCTGCCCCTATGGGGCCAATGCCCTAGGTGAGTGCAGTCCGCCAGCCCCAGCCTGGTCCAGCTCTGGAAAGAGGGTACCCAGTTGTGCAATCCAGGCTGGCGCAGCCAAGTCCCGATCTCGGTATTCAGGGCTGAGCCTGGAGGGGGCTTGTGATGCCTGACTCTGCATCTCTCTCTGGCCCCATGCCTTTTTAGCTGTGAGATGTCACTGCTTTGGGTGACCTCATCTGGCTGTGTCAGATGGGCACGAAGGAAATAGAAGACTCAGAATTAGAAGACGTGAGTGGGCTCTGGCCCCGGCCTCCTACCCCACTCCCTGCCCTGGGCTGCCTGTGACCAACCTTCTTGCCTCTGCAGGCACACTGGACAGCACTGCTGGAGACCTGATCCTGTGTCCCTAACCCCCTCCAGATACTGGTGGCCTAGGGGAGGTCCTCAAAGACCAGTGGGATATCGACCTCGATCAGTCTCCAGGCTGTTGACACCTTTGCCAGAAGGAATTGAAGGACAAGTCAGAAAGTCATGAATGTAGGGAGATTTCTTGCAGAGCAAAAGGACTCACTCAAGAAGGGGAATGTGGGGGTCCTCAAGAGTGTCTCATGCCCTACGAGGTTTGGGGATGACCTTTATGGGCTTCTTTAACTAAAGAGGGGTATATTCATGAAGATTCCAGGAAAAGGTAAAGATTTCTCAAGACTGTGGTACCACAATTTACACCCAAATCCAGGTGTTCCTGGAGCCGTCTTGGCACTGGCGGGTGTATGGTTTTGTATGTTACTGATCGTACAATGAGATCCTAGGTGAAACCTACATCAAATACAGCGCCATGTTGTGTCTGGTTGGTCGTAGCCAGCTTGGTCCTCATCCTATTTTTCAGGGACTTATTGGCCCTTAGCATATGCACCTATTTCAAGTTTCCTTCTTCTGGTCATGTGAAACTGCTGCCTGGGATTTTCTATTCACTTGCTACCACTCTATTAATCTCACATTCTTGCCTCTTTTCTGTGCCACCCCGTGTGGGTCTGACCGGTTGTTACTGGAGTGCAATGCAAAGTCTGAGTCAAGGGGGCCTCCTGAAGGTCGCTAGGGCAGGGGCGGAGCTAGTAGCCCGAGGATGTGCCAGTCACGGGGATTCCTCAGGGGCACAGAGGAGGGAAGAGGGACCTGTGGCCCTAGCAGGGGAGCAGCCTCTCCTCTGCCTGGAAACCCCAAGTCTCAGCTTTCCCCACTTGCCTCTGAGCTCACGCAGTTCTTGCAAGGCTTGGGAGACTCACCTTTACTCAGATGGTTGGTTACCTGTCTTGCACCCAGCTTGACCTTGAACTTTAAATAGTGAGGCCAAAGAACAAGGAGGATGGGGGGATACCCTCCTTCCACAGGGCCCTGTGGCTTCCAAGCCTCAACTTCCTCGGGCCTCTGTCTGTGGAGCCTCCTTCAAACCCAGGGAAAGAAAGGTACCTGCCAGGGGCTGTGGTTCATCTAGGATCTTCTACTGATGCTCTGTGAGGTCCCCTGGGAGCCATGAAGCTGGGGCTGGCTCCCAGGGCAAGGGGACTACATTATCCTTGTTCTTTCTTGTTATATGCATCCATGCTCTGCTCCTCTCCTGCCCCTTCACTCTGCCCACACACATCACTCCAGACTGGCCTTGTGGTCAGAGCCTGGAGTGCATGGGCTGCTGGGGGCCTATGGGCTGCACTGGGCCAGAACCCCTGGCACCTTCAAGACTGGCCTGGAGCAGGCAGGTAGGTGAGGGGCCTACCTATCCCATCTTTCTCCTCCAATCCCTCCCCTCTCTTGCCTGGTTCAATCAGAGAAAGCTTGTCTGTTGGCCTGCCTGGCAGGGGCAGGTCAGGAGCCCTGTGACATCTCCAAAAAAAAAAAAAAAAAAAACCCACAAAAACAAATCCACCATTGGGCCCTTTCCCCTTTCATTCTTCTGTTTTCTACACACCAAACCCAGTCATGGCTTTGGAGATCACTCTAAGCTTCTCTCCAGCTGGCATACTGAGGAGGGTAATGGAGAAGTTCCTCCACCCCCAACCCCACCCCTTCCTTCCGGAAGCAAATCTAAGTTGGCCCTAGCTCCAGATTCCTCCCACACTGGACCTAGGAAACCCTCAGCACAGACAACACCCCTGCATTCCCCACATTGGACCCACACTCAGCCACTGCGGGCGAGGAGGGCACAAGGCCAGGTTCCCGAGAGCTCAGGTGAGTGACACACTGGAATGGCCCAGGGCGCCCTCACTCTGCTCAGCTTCTGGCTCCAACATTCCAGAAGCCAAGGCCTCTCCCATCCCTGCCCTTTCCCCATGGGTATCCCATTTCAGACAACCCCGGCTGGTGTGAATCCCCCTCCCTTCCTTTTTTTTTCTGGGGAGGCCAGGTCTTGCTGTCACCCAGGCTGGAGTGCTGTGGGATCCTGGCCACTGCAGCCTTTAATTCCTGGGCTCAAGTGATTCTCCTGCCTCAGCCTCTGGAGTAGCTAGGACCTACCATTCTGCCTGGATAGTTTTTAAAAATATTTTTTAAAGATTTTTACAGATGGTGTCTTGCAATGCTGCCCAGATTGGTCTCCAACTCCTGGCCTTGGCCTCCTTAGGGTCTGGGATTACAGGCGGGAGCCACCCTGCCTGGGCCCGTCCTTTTGCTAAGTCATCAGAGTTTTGTTCATTCCCACAGCAGGCTCTGGCCCCTAGTACCAGCTCAGTTGCTCAGTGGGCCGTTGTTTGTCCTGGAGCCCAGATGGACTGTGGCCGGGCAAGTGGATCACAGGCCTGGTCAGCCTGGGAGGTTTCCACATGTGAGGGGCACAGGGAACTCAAGGAGGGGAGCATTGGGGACACGAGCCCATTGGGTGGAGGCTGGGGGTCACAGCAGGAAATGGTGAGACAGAGGGCACTGGCTGGTAGGGAGACAGCACAGGCAGGCCCTAGAGCTTCCTCAGTGCAGCTGGACGCTCCTGGAGACCTTCACACGCCCTGCTATCTGGGCCCCGCGCCGCGAGGGTGCTTTCACTAGTCTGCACCATGGCCCAGGCCCTGAGATTTTGAACAGCTCTGCAGGTGAATGAAAGGTGTGGTCAGGCTGGGGAACCACCGCATTAGAGGCTGACCTGGTTTCAGCCCCAGCCCTGCCACTGACTGGCTTTGTGAGTGTGGGCAAGTCACTCAGCCTCCCTAGGCCCCAGTGACTTCCCTGAAAGCAAGAATGCCGCTTTCTTGCGGTTGTGATGGTGTTAAGGGAATGGGCCTGGCTCTGCCCCTGACGCAGGAACATGGAGCTGATTCAGGACACCTCCCGCCCACCACTGGAGTACGTGAAGGGGGTTCCGCTCATCAAGTACTTTGCAGAGGCACTGGGACCCCTGCAGAGCTTCCAGGCCCGGCCCGATGACCTGCTCATCAGCACCTACCCCAAGTCCGGTAGGTGAGGAGGGCCACCCACCCTCTCCCAGGTGGCAGTCCCCACCTTGGCTAGCAAGGTTGTGCCCTCAGCCTGCTCATCTCCCATCTCCCTCCCTCTCTAGGCACCACCTGGGTGAGCCAGATACTGGACATGATCTACCAGGGTGGCGACCTGGAGAAGTGTAACCGGGATCCCATCTACATACGGGTGCCCTTCCTTGAGGCCAATGATCCAGGGGAACCCTCAGGTGCATGGCTGGGTCCTGGGTTCAAGGGGAGGGGAGGAAGACAGTGCTGGGGCTTCAGCTCACCAGACCTTCCCTGACCCACTGCTCAGGGCTGGAGACTCTGAAAGACACACCGGCCCCACGGCTCATCAAGTCACACCTGCCCCTGGCCCTGCTCCCCCAGACTCTGTTGGATCAGAAGGTCAAGGTGAGGCCTGGCACAATGGTTCACACCTGTCATCCCAATTTGAGGCTGAGGTGGGAGGATCCCTTGAAGGCGAGAGATGGAGACCAGCCTGAGCAACATTGCTGTAGAGATGACATCCCGTCTCTACAAAAAAAATTAAAAACCTGGTGTGGTGGCACAGACTTCCCACTTAGGAGGCTCAGCGGGGAGGATTGTTTATGCAAATTGGAGGCTGCAATGAGCCTGATCCTGCTGCTGCACTCCAGCCTGGGCAACACAGCAAAACCATCTCTACAAAAAAAAAAGTTCCTGCTGAGTGGCAAGGAAGCCAGGAAGGGGAACTCTGGCGCCCTCCCAGCCATGTTCCTGTTCTTCTGGAAGGGCCTCCTCACTTCTGCGAGGCTCATCACCACATCTTTTTTTTTTTTTTTTTCTTTTTTTGAGACAGTCTTGCTCTATCACCTTGGCTGCAGTGCAGTGGTGTGATCTCGGCTCACTGCAACCTCAACCTCCTGGGTTCAAGTGATTCTCCTGCTTTAGCTTCCCAAGGAGCTAGGATTACAGGCACCTGCCACCACGCCCAGCTAATTTGTATTTTTAGTAGAGATGGGGTTTTGCCATGTTGGTCAGGCTGGTCTTGAACTCCTGACCTCAGGTGATCTGGCCACCTTGGCCTCCCAAAGTGCCGGGATTACAGGTGTGAGCCACTGTGCCCAGCCTTCATCACATCTTGAGAGAGGACACTGTCTATCTCTTGCTCTGATGAAGGTCCGATGCCAAGATAGTGAGTCTCTACAGTGTACACTTAAGAAAGGCAATGTGTGGGTCCTCACAGGTCAGCAGAGGAGGGGGCTGGTGGGGACCGGGCATGCCTTGCTCCAGATCAGAGTGTGACAGCATTGATGCAGATTATATTAGTATAGAATATGGTCTCAGGGACCAGGCAGGACTTTGGCTTCTGAGCAGGGTTCAGATCCCAGCTTGGCCCTACCTGTGCCGTGAGATCTCGGGAGATCTCAAGCAAGTCAGCCTCTAAGCCTCAGGTTCCTCCTTTGCCAATCCAAGAGGTGAGCTGGTCTGGGGCGAGCTGTGTGGTGATGGCGCTGGGGCTGGGTCCTCTGCCCCTGCAGGTGGTCTATGTTGCCCGAAACCCAAAGGATGTGGCGGTCTCCTACTATCATTTCCACCGTATGGAAAAGACGCACCCTGAGCCTGGGACCTGGGACAGCTTCCTGGAGAAGTTCGTGGCCGAAGAAGGTGGGTTTGACGGGAGGAAGGAGGGAGTGGAGCCTAGAGGTGGTGGCTACAACGCACAGCAACCCTGTGTCACTGCCCCCTGCCCGCTTCTCCAGTGTCCTACGGGTCCTGGTACCAGCATGTGCAGGAGTGGTGGGAGCTGAGCCACACCCACCCTGTTCTCTACCTCTTCTATGAAGACATGAAGGAGGTGAGACCACCTGCGATGCTTCCCCTCATGTGACACCTGGGGGCAGGCACCTCACAGGGACCCGCCAAGGCCGCCCAGCCCCGTTCCTGGGCGGCCCCCACAGCAGGCCCAGATTCCCCATCCTCCTGCCTGGCCCAGGCCTCCCGGCTACAGCCCCACCTGACAGCGGGTCCCACACAGCTCTCATCTCCCGCACCTGAGTCAGCTGCATGGGTGGCCAAGGATTAGATACTTAGATACTATTGCTTATCCCCACCAAAGGGTGTGCCACCCAGGGCCACAGTCACGGAAGAAGATCATCCCGGTTCTCACCCACAGGAGCCAAGCCCAGCTCATGATGGGATCACAGGGCAGAGAGCAATTCATTTTACCCTATGGACCGGGGCCCCTGGGATCAAGGCTCTTTGGGGTTTCTCGGGGAAGTGGCCAGATCCCCTCTGAGATTAGAGAGGGGACTTGTTTTGTTTTGCTCCACTGAGGAGCCTCTGCTCCTCAGAACCCCAAAAGGGAGATTCAGAAGATCCTGGAGTTTGTGGGGCGCTCCCTGCCAGAGGAGACCGTGGACCTCATGGTTCAACACACGTCATTCAGGGAGATGAAGAAGAACCCTATGACCAACTACACCACCGTCCCCCAGGAGTTCATGGACCACAGTATCTCCCCCTTCATGAGGAAAGGTGGGTGCCGGCCAGCACGTGGGTTTGGGACGGGTGGGAGCAGCGGCTGGAGCCTCCCCATAGGCACTCAGAGCCTCCCTTTGGGTGGGACTCCAGCTTTACTCCCTCCCTTCCTTCCTCCTCCAGGCATGGCTGGGGACTGGAAGACCACCTTCACCGTGGCGCAGAATGAGCGCTTCGATGCGGACTATGCGGAGAAGATGGCAGGCTGCAGCCTCAGCTTCCGCTCTGAGCTGTGAGAGCGGCTCCCGGGGTCACTGCAGAGGGAGTGTGCGAATCTACCCTGACCAATGGGCTCAAGAATAAAGTATGATTTTTGAGTCAGGCACAGTGGCTCACGTCTGCAATCCAAGCGATTTGGGAGGCTGAGCTGGGAGGATCGCAATAGGCCACACATTTGAGACCAGCCTGGTAAAATAGTGAGACCTCATCTCTACAAAGATGTAATGTAATTAGCCACATGTGCTGGCACTTACCTGTAGTCCCAGCTACTTGGGAAGCAGAGGCTGGAGGATCATTTCAGCCCAGGAGGTTGTGGATACCGTGAGTTACGATTATGCCCATACACTACAGCCTGGATGACAAGCAAGACCCTCCCTCCAAAGAAAATAAATTTCAATTAAAATAAAATACGATTTGTGTTCATGTAGAGCCTGTATTGGAAAGGAAGAGAAACTCTGAACTGAAAGAGTGAATGCCCAGTGGGGCCAGATATGGTCACCTCTCCCCCAGCCTCCAGCTCCCTAGGTCACCATATCTGGGGAGGGGAGAGGGATTTGGAGAAGTAAAACCCAGGAGATGTGTGGAGAGGGGATGTCTGTTTAATCCCAGCATATCCTCTGCTGTCCTGCCCCAGGATGGTGGAGGACATCGAGTCCACCGGACGGCATCACTTTCTTGTTTTTTTTCTTTTCTTTCTTTTTTTGTTTTTTGAGACGGAGTCTCACTCTGTCGCCCAGGCTGGAGTGCAGTGGCCAGATCTCAGCTCACTGCAAGCTCCGCCTCCCGGGTTTACGCCATTTTCCTGCCTCAGCCTCCCAAGTAGCTGGGACTACAGGCGCCCGCCACCTCACCCGGCTAGTTTTTTTGTATTTTTTAGTAGAGACGAGGTTTCACCGTGTTAGCTAGGATGGTCTCGATCTCCTGACCTCGTGATCCGCCTGTCTCGGCCTCCCAAAGTGCTGGGATTACAGGCTTGAGCCACCGCGCCCAACCGGTGTCACTTTTTCTTGGGCTCCTTGGAAGCCACCAGGTACCTCTGGGTCACACTGAGGTGAGGGGAGTAGCCTTCTGCATAGGAGGTGTCTTCAAACAGGATAGAGTAGTCATCCTGGGGCTGTGGGGCAGGGGGACAGGAGGGGCTGAGAGCAGCCCTGGGGCTGGTGTCACTCGTTGGTGGCGTGGCGGTAACTGACCACCTCGGCCAGGATCCACTGCTTGTCCCCATCCACGGCCTTCACCCGGGCAGCCACCTTGTCTCCAGGTCTGGTCATGTAGTCCCAAGGCGGGGATGGCCCCACAGAGGGGTGGGGGCCTGTGAGCAGAACAAAGGGTCAGTCCAGCCCCTGGGCACCAGTCCCTCCCTCGCAGCTGCTGCCCTCACTTGTCACTGGGCTTCCCAATCCACAGGGGCAGGGTCATCAGCACCCCTCTGCGCATGGTCTTCCGGGGTGGCTCCGAGTCATTGTAGAGACCTACGATCTTGGCCGCTGTGGGAAGGAAGGGAGGCCTGAGGCCCCAGGGACAGGTGCTGGCCCTGACTCCCCAGCATGCTGCACTGAGCTGTTGAAGGAACCGCTGGGAGCCCCCAGCCCCTGAGTGAACCTGAGGGTCCAGCAGGACTGTGACCCGATCGGCCAGGTGGCCTACAGGGGCTGCTGTGCTCAACTACAGATGGGTGAGACGGCAGCACAGCAGGCACCCAAGGGAAGAAACGGGGGTGGGGGGGATGGGGGGGGACAAAGCGGGTTCTGAGGTACTGGTGAGGTTCTCTTCTTGATGTCGGTGCTGACACAGAAATGTGTTTCGTTAGTGAAAAGTTCCTAAAATTCGAAGGGTCCCGCGGGAATCCGGGTGAGGCCGGGCACTTCTTCAGCGTCCAGCTGCTCTACTGCCTGAATCCCTGGTACCCGGGCCCTGTCTATGTGGGGTTCACTGTCAACCCTGTTCGTTGGGTCCAGCAGCACAATGGGGGCCGCAAAAAAGGTGGAGCTTGGCGGACCAGTGGGCGAGGTCCCTGATAAGAGGGGAAGGGTCTCCGTGTCCGGAGGAAGGCTTCCTGGAGGAAGTGGAACCGGGGGACACAAGCCTGATGAGAGGGACCCGCCAGGCCTGTGACATGGGCGGGGCGTCCAGGGCGAGGACTGAGCCAGTCGCAGTGGAGGAGCATAACGGGGAGGCTGTGCCCTGGGAATCTCGGCGGTGGAAATCCGGGGAGAAGCTGTCTGAGGCAAGGGTGATGATCCAGGCTGGGGGTCCAGCGCAGGGGTCTTGATGGGCACGCTGGAGTCGGGTGGAGCGCAGGAGGGAGAGGAGCGGGAACAGGTGGGTACCTGGGCTGGAGGCGGGGCCTGAGATGGGCAGGTGCAGGGGGCGTGCCTTCAGGAGTTGCAGGGCCTGGGGCTCAGCTGAAGCCGGGAGTGAGGACCCCGTTCTCGGGTGGGATAGGAGGGAACCCGCGGCGAGGGCGCTGGGCTACGTCCGCAGTGGGGCGCGGCGGGGCTCACACGACATCGCTGTTCTCCTCCCCAGGGAGATCGTGCTCGTCGTGCACGGCTTCCCGTCTGCCGTGGCCGCCCTTTGGGTAAGGAAGGAGACCGGGCGGCGGCGTGTGGCCCGGATTTGGGGTCCGACCCCTGCCTGGAGCCGCCCTGACCGCCCCGTACCCCGCCGCGGTTGGAGTGGGCCTGGCACCCCCGCCCTGGGCGCGCCTCCCGGTCCCGCTGCTCCCCGACCTCCGCCCGCCGCACCGCACTGACCACTGGCCTTCGGGCCTCCTCCGCCCCAGGGCGCCACGCAGGTCTCTTTGCTGACGCCGAGCCTGAGCCTGAGCCGGTCCCGGGGCCCAAGAGGCCTGTGCGCCCTGCGCGACCGCGCGCTCCAGGGGAGGTCGGCTCCAGGCAGGGCGGCTTATCCTCCAGAGGACTTTGGATCCAGCTGTTGAGGAGCCAGGAAACGCCCTGATAATTTTGCGACCCTGTCCCCGTCTCTAAGATGGGGATGATAGTATTTATGGCCATTCCTGAGAACAGCAGGACCTGCCTTTTTCCTTTGACTGGAAGGTTCTTCTCTACACCTTCTGTCTTGATAACCTGCCACCTCCACAGGGAGGTCTTCCCTATCGCCCGATTTAAAATTGCAGCCCTGAGAAGCCGGGCATGGTGGCACATGCTTGTAGTCCCAGCTACGGGGGAGGCTGAGGTGGGAGGATGGCTTGAGGCCAGGAGTTGGAGGCCGAAGTGAGCTATGATCACTCCATTGCACTCCAGCCTGGGGGAAAGACCAAGACCCTGTCTCTAAAAAAATAAAATACAATAAAATTGGGGCTCTTTCTTGTGCACTTCCCTGCCCGCCCCCCTTTCCTGAACACTTTTATTGTCTGCCATACTACACATGTTATGCATCTCATTAAACCCCATCGAACTTGTGTACTAAACTGCCTGAGGGCAGCTCTTGTCACTGCTGTAGAACAAAGTCCCACATAGAGCCGATGGCCAACAAATAGTTAATAAAATAACAGACGATGGTCCTGGCTTCTACTGAGCTCTCAGTAAATTTGAGTGAGTAGAGGGCTTGCCCTGCAGAGGTTCAGTGACCTGGCAGCTCTGGCTGCAGTGGTGAGGCTGTGACACAATCAATAACTGCTCATGCTCACAGGACACTGGCCAGCTTAGTCCCTGGGGGCAAGGATTTTAACCCCCCCACCTCCATTTCCTCATCTCTAAGATGTGAATAATAGTCACCCCTGCCTCATAGGATTGATCTGTGTAACCCCCCTCCCACCTTTTTTCTGTGCCACCCACTGCGAGTCTGGGGCTTTTTTCTGGAATGCAATACAAAGTCTGAGTCAAGGGTGCCTTCTGTTGGTTGCTGAGGGCGGGGGCAGAGCTAGTAGCCCATGGTCCTGCCAGTCAAGGGGCTTCCAGAGGAGGGAGGACGGGCCCGTGGCCCTAGCATGTGAGCAGGCTCTTCTCTGCCTGGAAGCCCCGTGCCTCAGCTTCCCCCACACTCCCACCTGCCCGCTTGCCTCTGAACTCAGGCAATTCTTGGAAAGCTTGGGAGACTCACCTTTACTCAGATGGTTACCTGTCTCATGCCCAGCTTGACCTTGAATTTTAAATAGTGAGGACAAAGAACGAGGAGGATGGCGGGATACACTCCTTCCACAGGGCCCTGTGGCTTCCAAGCCTCAGCCTCCTCTGGTCTCTTGAAGCCTCCTTCAAACCCAGGGAAACAAAAGCATGTGCCACAAGCTGCTGTTTTTCTAGGATCTTCTAGCGATACTCCGAGAGCCACAAAACTGTTCCTCCGAGAACAGTTTCTCCAAGAGCCATGAAACTGGGGCTGGCTCCCAGGGTGATGGGACTCCAGTGTCTTTGTTCTTTCTTGTTCTATGCATCCACGCTCTGCTCCACCACTGCCCCTTCAACTCTGTCCACACATATTACTCCAGACTGGCCTTGTGGTCAGAGCCTGGAATGCCTAGGCTGCTGGGGGCTTGCATGCAGGCTGCACTGGACTAGAAGCATTGGTGCCTTCAAGACTGCCCCGGGAAACATGACTTGCCCCGTTTCTGTCTAGTGAGTACCCATTTTTCCCCACTCACCAGCTCACTTCCCTTGGCTGGGTCAATTAGAAAAAGCTCCTCTGTTGGCCTGCCCTATAGGGTGGAATTCAGAGGGCAGCTCAGGAACCTGGTGAGAGCTCAAAAAATTTTAAAAAGGGCCAGGTGCGGTGGCTCATGCCTGTAATCCCAGCACTTTGGGAGGCCAAGGCGGGCAGATCACCTGAGGTTAGGAGTTCAAGACCAGCCTGACCAACATGGTGAAACCCCGTCTCTACTAAAGATACAAAAATTAGCTGGGTGTGGCGGTGGGTGCCTGTAATCCCAGCTACTCAGGAGGCTGAATCAGGAGAATCACTTGAACCCGTGAGGCGGAGGTTGCAGTGAGCCAAGATCATGCCACTGCACTCCAGCCTGGGCGACAGATCAAGACTCCTTCTCAAAATACATAAATTAATTAATTAAACTAAATTTTAAAAAGATGCATACATTGGGCTCTTTTGCCTTTTATTCTTGTGTTTTTTAATCACAACTAAACACTAAACTCACATCTTGGCTTTGTAGATTACTCTAAGCTTGGCTGCAGCTGTGGTGCTAAGGAGGGTAATGGAGAAGTTTCCTCACTCTCAATCACACCCCTTCCTTCCGGGAGCAAACCCAAGTCTGGCCCTGACTCTGGATCCCTCCCACATTGGACCTACCACACCCTCAGGGCAGACCATAGCTCTACACTCCCCACACTCAGCCACCAGGACAAGAGAGCCAGATTCCAGAGAGCTCAGGTGAGTACCAGAGTGGAATGGCCCAGGACGCCCTCACACTGCTCAGCTTCTGCAGCCAACATTCCAGCAGCCAAGGCCTCTGCCATACTGGCTGCTTCCCCATGGATATCCAGTTTCACTAGGGGAACCCCAGCCTGGCTTCCCTTCCTTCTTTTTTATTTTTGTTTCTTTGGGACAGGGCTTGGCTCTGACACCCAGTCTGGAGTGCAGTGGCCAAACCGTAGCTCACTGCAGCCTCAAAATCACGGGCTCGCATGATCATCACACCTCAGCCTCCCGGGTAGCTGGGTGTACAGGAGAGAGCCACCATGCCCAGCTAATTTTTCAAACTTATTTTTAATTAATTAATTAATTAATTTTTTTTTGAGATGGAGTTTTACTCTTGTTGCCCAGGCTGGAGTGCAATGGCATGATACAGCTCACTGCAACCTCTGCCTCCTGGGTTCAAGCGACTCTCCTGCCTCAGCCTCCAGAGTAGCTGGGATTACAGGCATGCGCTATCACGCCTGGCTAATTTTGTATTTTTCGTAAAGAAGGGGTTTCTCCATGTTGGTCAGGCTGATCTCGAACTCCGGACCTCAGGTGAGCTGTCCACCTCGACCTCCCAAAATTCTGGGATTACAGGTGTGAGCCACTGCACCTGGCTGCCCAGCTCACTTTTAAACATATTTTTTCTAGCGATGGGGTCTTGCTATATTGCCCAGGTTGGTCCCAAAGTCTAAGGCTCAAGTGATTCTTCCCCATTGGGCTTCCAAAGCTCTGGGATTCCAGGCATGAGCCACCGTGTCCCCTCCTCATTCTGCTGAATCATCAGAGTTTTGTTCATTCCCACACCAGGCTCTGGCCCCCAATACCAGCTCAGTTGCTCAATGGGCCATGTTTGTCCTGGAGCCCAGATGGACTGTGGCCGGGCAAGTGGATCACAGGCCTGGCGGGCCTGGTAGGTTTCCACATGTGAGGGGCCTGAGGGGCTCAAGGAGGGGAGCATTGGGGAGAGGAGCCCACTGGGTGGAGGCTGGGAGTCACAGCAGGAAATGGTGAGACAAAGGGCATTGGCTGGTAGGGAGACAGCACAGGCAGGCCCTGGAGCTTCCTCAGTGCGGCTGGACGCTCCTGGAGACTTTCACACACCCTGCTACCTGGGCCCCGCACCGCGAGGGTGCTTTCACTGGTCTGCACCATGGCCCAGGCCCTGGGATTTTGAACAGCTCTGCAGGTGAATGAAAGGTGTGGCCAGGCTGGGGAACCACCGCATTAGAGGCTGACCTGGTTTCAGCCCCAGCCCTGTCACTGACTGGCTTTGTGAGTGTGGGCAAGTCACTCAGCCTCCCTAGGCCCCAGTGACTTCCCTGAAAGCAAGAATGCCGCTTTCTTGCTGTTGTGATGGTATTAAAGGAAGTGGGCCTGGCTCTGCCCCTGACGCGGGAACATGGAGCTGATCCAGGACATCTCTCGCTCGCCACTGGAGTACGTGAAGGGGGTTCTGCTCATCAAGTACTTTGCAGAGGCACTGGGACCCCTGCAGAGCTTCTGGGCCCGGCCCGATGACCTGCTCATCAGCACCTACCCCAAGTCCGGTAGGTGAGGAGGGCCACCCACCCTTTCCCAGGCAGCAGTCCCCACCTTGGCCAGCGAGGTTGTGCCCTCAGCCTGCTCACCTCCCATCTCCCTCCCTCTCCAGGGACTACCTGGGTGAGCCAGATACTGGACATGATCTACCAAGGCGGCGACCTGGAGAAGTGTCACCGAGCTCCCATCTTCATGCGGGTGCCCTTCCTTGAGTTCAAAGCCCCAGGGATTCTCTCAGGTGTGTGACCCTGTCCTGAGTGCAAGGGGAGGGGAGGAAGACAGGGCGGGGGCTTCAGCTCACCAGACCTTCCCTGACCCACTGCTCAGGGCTGGAGACTCTGAAAGACACACCGGCCCCACGGCTCCTGAAGACACACCTGCCCCTGGCTCTGCTGCCCCAGACTCTGCTGGATCAGAAGGTCAAGGTGAGGCCAGGTACAGTGGCTTATGCCTATCAGCTCAGCACTTTGGGAGTCCAAGGCAGGAGGCTGACTTGAGGCCAGGAGTCAGAAACCAGCATGGGCAACATAGGGATGCAGTCTCTTTCCAGGAAAAAAAAAAAAAAAAAAAAAAAGCCAGGTGTGGTAGCATGTGCCTGTGGTATCAGCTTCTTGGGAGACTGATCTGGGAGGATCACCCAGCCCAGAAGTTTGAGGCTGCAGTGGAGCCATGATCACACCACTGCATTCCAGCCTGTGTGACAGAGAGAGACCCCGACTCAAAGAAAGAAAAAAACCAAAAAGAACAAAAACGTCCAGACGCGGGGCATGAGAATCCAGGGAAGGAGGCTCCGGCGCAACCCAGCTTCGGTCCTGTTCTTCTGGGAAGGTCGCTCCACTTCTTTCAACCTGGTCTCATCTTCAGCGGGGACACCATCTGCTGCTTGCTCTGGCAAGGGTCTGATGACCAGAAACACAAGACTCTTCAGTGTCTGCCTCAGAAAGGCAGCGTGTGGGTGCTCACGGGCCCACTGAGGAGGGAGCTGGAGGGGACCGGGCATGCCTTGCTCCAAACTGGGGTGTGAAGGCGTTTATGCAGATTACATTAGTATAGAATATGGATCCAGGGACCAGGCCAGGCTTTGACATCTGAGCAGGGTTCAAATCCCAGCTTGGCCCTACCTGTGCTGTAAGATCTCAAGCAGGTCAGCCGCTAAGCCTCAGGTTCCTCCTTTGCTAAACCAAGAGATGAGCTGGCCTGGGGTGAGCTGTGTAGTGATGGCACTGAGGCTGGGTCCTCTGCCCCTGCAGGTGGTCTTTGTTGCCTGAAACCCAAAGGATGTGGCGGTCTCCTACTACCACTTCCATCGCATGGCCAAGGTGCGCCCTGACCCTGGGACCTGGGAGAGCTTCCTGGAGAAGTTCATGGCCGGAGAAGGTGGGTTTGACGGGAGGAAGGAGGGTGTGGAGCCTAGAGGTGCTGGCTATAACACACAGCAACCCTGTGTCGCTGCCCCCTGCCTAGTTTCTCCAGTGTCCTACGGGTCTTGGTACCAGCACATGCAGGAGTGGTGGGAGCTGAGCCACACCCACCCTGTTCTCTACCTCTTCTATGAAGACATGAAAGAGGTGAGACCACGTGTGATGCTTCCCCTCATGTGACACCTGAGGGCAGGTACCTCACAGGGACCTGCAAGGCCGCCCAGCCCCCTTCTTGGGCGGCCCCCACTGCAGGTCCGGATTCCCCATCCTGCCTCCCTGGTCAAGGCCTCCTCGCTACAGCCCCACCTGGCAGCGGGCCCCGCACAGCTCTCGTCTCCTGTGCCTGAGTCAGCTGCAGGTGGGCCACGGATTAGATACTTAGTCCTATTGCTTATCCCCACCAAAGGGTGTGCCACCCAGGGCCACAGTCATGGAAGAAGACCATCCCGGTCCTCACCCATAGAAGCCAAGCCCAGCTCATGATGGGATCACAGGGCAGAGAGCAATTCATTTTGCCCCAGGGACCGGGGCCCCGGGGGTCGAGGAGCTGGCTCTGTGGGTTTTCTAGTGGAAGTGGCCAGTTCCTCTCTGAGGTTAGAGAAGGGGACTCATTTTATTTTCCTGAATCAGCAAACCTAGCCTCCACCGTGGAGCCTCTGCTCCTCAGAACCCCAAAAGGGAGATTCGGAAGATCCTGGAGTTTGTGGGGCGCTCCCTGCCAGAGGAGACCGTGGACCTCATGGTTCAACACACGTCATTCAGGGAGATGAAGAAGAACCCTATGACCAACTACACCACCGTCCCCCAGGAGTTCATGGACCACAGTATCTCCCCCTTCATGAGGAAAGGTGGGCGCCGGCCAGCACGGGGTTTGGGGCGGGTGGGAGCAGTGGCTGGAGCCTCCCCATAGGCACTCAGGGCCTCCCCTGGGATGAGACTCCAGCTTTGCTCCCTGCCTTCCTCCTCCAGGCATGGCTGGGGACTGGAAGACCACCTTCACCGTGGCGCAGAATGAGCGCTTCGATGTGGACTATGCGGAGAAGATGGCAGGCTGCAGCCTCAGCTTCCGCTCTGAGCTGTGAGAGGGGCTCCCGGGGTCACTGCAGAGGGAGTGTGCGAATCAAGCCTGACCAAGCGGCTCAAGAAGCAAATATGAATTGAGGGCCAGGGACAGTAGGTCATATCTGTAATCCCAGCAATTTGGGAGGTTGAGGTGGGAGGATCATTTGAACCCAGGAGTTCAAGACCAACCTGGGCAACATAGTGAGATTCTGTTGAAAAAAAATAATAATAATAACAAAATAAAATCAGTTTTAACAAAAACAATAAAATATGATTTGTGGGCCAGGCAGAGTGGCTCATGTGTATAATCCCAGCAATTTGCGAAGCTGAGGCCAGAGGATCACTGGAGGAGAGGAGTTTGGGACCAGCCTGGTCAGCATTACAAGACGCCATCCCTACAAAAATTTGAGAAAATGATCTGCACGTGGTGGTGGACACCTGTAGTCCCAGCTACTTGGCAAGAGAAGGCAGGAGGATCACCTGAGCCAGGAAGGTTGTGGCTGCAGTTGGCTGTGACTAGGCTAATCTACTCAAGCCTGAGGGACAGAGTGAACCTTGCCTTGAGAAATAAATAAATAAAATTTAATTAAAATAAATTATGATTCAGGACCATTCTGGCCAGCATGGTGAAACCCCGTCTCTACTAAAACAAACAAACAAACAAAACAAAAACAAACAAGCAAAAAAAAAACACACACACAAAAATGAGCGGAGCATGGTGGCAGGCACCTGTAATCTCAGCTACTCCGGGAGGCTGAGGCAGGAGAATCGCTTGAACCCAGGGACAGATGTTGCAGTGAACCAAGATCGTGCCACTTTACTCCAATCTGGGCATAAGACCAAAACTCTGCCTTGAAAATAAATAAATAAATAAATTAAATTAAATACTATTTTTATTTGAGCTGGGCTCAGTGGCTTATGCCTGTAATCGCAGCACTTCAGCCTGGCGGATCACTTGAGGTCAGGAGTTCAAGAGCAGCCCGGCCATCATGGCGAAACCCATCTCTACTAAAAGTACAAAAATTAGCTGGGCATGGTGGTGTGCACCTGTAATCCCACCTACTCCGGAGACTGAGGTGGGAGAATCGATTGAACCGAGGAGGTGGAGGTTTCACTGAGCCAGGATCACGCCACTGTGCTCCAGGCTGGGCGATAGAGCAAGACTCAGTCTTAAAACAACAATAACAACAACAACAACAACAAAACTATGACTTGTGTTCAATGCAGAGTCTCTATTTCAAGCCAAGAGAAACCCTGAGCTGAAAGAGTGATCGCCCAGCGGGGCCAAATACGGCCAGCTCCCCACTCCAGCTCCCCAACTTGCCCTGTTTGGAGAGGGGAGAGGGTCTGGAGAAGTAAAACCCAGGAGATGAGTGGAGGAGGAATGTCTGTTTAATCCCAGCACATCCTCTGCTGTCCTGCCCTGTGTCGTTGGGGGATGGTGAGTCCGCCGGGCAGCCTCACTTTTTTTTGGGCTCCTTACAAGCCACCACGTACCTCTGAGCCACATTGAGGGGAGGGGAATAGCCGTCTGCATAGGAGGTGTCTTCAAACAGGACTGAGTAGTCGTCCTGGGGCTGTGTGGCAGGCAGACAGGAAGGGCTGCTCAGAGACCCCCAGGCCAGGACAGGCACCCCCTTCCCCCAGCCTAGACCACAGGAGCCTCTGGGCGGTGGACTCTCAGTCACTCTCATCATCCTTCACTCTGGGGTCAAGAAGTCTTGGCCCAGTCCCTGCTGCTACAGAGCTCTTTTCTCAGTGGCAGGAGGCTCAGGGCAGTGAAAAGGGTGGGGAGAGGAAGGGGCGCTGACTCCCTCCCAGTGGGGCCATAGCTGGAGGGTCTGTTGCCTTTCAGGGATGCTGTGTTCAGAAGACCCAGGGCAGCCCAGAGGGTGGCAGGCAGGGATCCTGGCCTCAGGTGGCTTGTGTCCCATGTCACCAGGAGCACGAGGAGGCAAAAGCCCCGGGCTCAGGGCAGGAGATTCCCATCTCAGAGCTGGTTCTCCTGGGGCTGCAGAAGGAATGCCGCTGACTTGGGGCTTGCCAAGGCTGCCAGGGTTGGCAAGGGGTCAGTGGCCTTTGGGGCTGGAGTGGAAGAGGGAGGGCTGCTGGCAGGTCCCATTAGCTTGGGAGATGAGGACAAAGGGGATAAGGAAGGGGACGCTAGCCTCTCTAATCAATTGGTGACATTGGAGGTGTCACCAATGACGTCTCCCCTGGAGGCTGCTTTACCTGCTGTGGGGGCGTGTGGATCAGGGCGTGGTAGTAGCAGATGGTTTGGGGATACAGGGCCATGATGAGCTGCTCCCTCTGGAACAAGGCCTTGGGGTCCATCTGGGGGTTGGCCTTCCACTGAGGCCGTGACTGCCAGCTCAGGGTGTGTCTCCTTGGGGTTGTGTCAATCTGTGGCTGGGGACACTCCTTCCCAGCTTGACAGCTGTTGTGATACCTGGGTTCTCCTCTTCTTGGTTTAAAATAAATTAGGCAGGCAGGGCGCGGTGGCTGACACCTGTGATCCCAGCACTGTGGGAAGTTGAGGTGGGTGAATCACCTGAAGTAAGGAGTTTGAGACCAGCCTGGTCCACATGAAGAAACCCCGTCTCTACTAAAAATACAAAATTAGCCAGATGCGGTGGTGAACCCTGTAATCCCAGCTACTCGGGAGGCTGAGGAAGGAGAATCGCTTGAACCCAGGAGGAGGAGGTTGCAGTGAGTCGAGATTGCACCACTGCACTCCAGCCTAGGCCACAGAGCAAGACTCCATCTAAAATAATAAATAAATAAATAAAATAATTTAAACAAGAGACGTACAGCAAAAGAAGTGCAGCACAGAGTAACATATTGCAAAAGAAAAACTGTATTTTCCAAGTTAAGTGCATACTAGACAAGACAATACACCTTGAGTGAGTTCAGAACGGGCTTCTCGTCAGGGTGGAACAGTGTTGATTACTACAGGAAAAACTCCCCTTATGGGAATGTTACACGATTGTTCATAATGGGTGGGAAGAGGTGTCACTAGCAAGCATGATCTGGGTGGTCCTCTGGGTGCACATGGGCATTTGCTATACATGCTTATTTCTAGGACACATGTCTCATTAGCATTTTAAATCTCCACCCAGGGGTGTGGTTTTTACTATTAAAATGAGCAAAGGGTCAGTTTGAGGACAGGTAAAATCAAAATGCACATGTTCTCAAAAGGGAAAGTCCCTACTGGGGATAGCTTTGCTTGAATGAACTCAGTGCCCAGGCGAATGCTGAGGCTTACTGTGTTGGCCGTGAGGTCACCAAGGTCGCAGCATCCTGAGAAGATGGTTGTCTCCTTGACTATCTCTCCTGCCTCGCCCAAGTTCCATGACCCGCCCTGGCCCAAATAAGGCCTCCGGTCCATCTCGGGGTTGTCCTTCCACTGGGGCAGGGGGATGATCCAGCGTCAGCTCAGGGTGTGTCTCCTGGCTGTAGAGGGACTTGTGTCAACCTGTGGCCAGGTGGGGATGCTCCTTCCCAGCCGTTAGGCTGCCCCCAGGCTCCGTGCCCTGCCCTGGCCTGGACACTCACTCTGCCTTCTTCATCGATGTCGTCTACCTCATACTTGTGGACAAAAGGAGGAAAACGCTGGGTGTAGCCAGGGGCACAGTCCCTGTCGAGGAGTGTGGAGGACGGGGGCAGGGCAAGGACCTGGTGCTCCCTGCACAGCTGGCCCCACCCACATCACCCTCTGTGGAGTTTTCCTCCTGCTGTGCAGACAGGAAGCAGAGCGGCAGCCCAGGCAGGTGCAGCGACCAGAGAGTAGCCCCGGGGATCGTGTCACTCACTTGTTGGTGGCATGGCTGTAACTGACCACCTCGGCCAGGATCCACTGCTCGTCCCCATCCACAGCCTTCACCTGGGCAGCCACCTTGTGTCCAGCTCTGGCCACGTAGTCCCCTGAGGCGGGGATGGCCCCACAGAGGGGTGGGGGCCTGTGAGCAGAACCAAGGGTCAGTCCCAGCCCCTGGGCACCAGCCCCTCCCTCGCAGCTGCTGCCCTCACTTGTCACCAGGCTTCCCGATCCACAGGGGCAGGGTCATGGCCGACTGCTGCAGCAGGGTCATCAGCACCCCTCTGCGCATGGTCTTCCGGGGCGGCTCCGAGTCATCGTAGAGACGTGCGATCTTGGCCGCTGTGGGAAGGAAGGGAGGCCTGAGGCCCCAGGGACAGGTGCTGGCCCTGACCCCCCAGCATGCTGCACTGAGCTGTTGGAGGACCACCTGGGAGCGCCCAGTTCCTGAGTGAGCCTGAGGGCCCAGCAGGACTGTGACCTGATCTGCCAGGTGTCCTACAGGGGCTGCTGCACTGAATTACATATGGGTGAGACGGCAGCATAGCGGGCACCCAGGGGAAGGAACCAGGGAGAGACAAAGCGGGTTCCGAGGTGCTGGTGAGGCTCTCCTGTTGATGTCGGTGCTGACCCAGAAGTGTGTTTAATGAGAATTTCCTAAAATTCAAAGGGTTCCACGGGGGTCGCGGCTAGGCCAGGGCACTTCTTCAGCGTCTACCTGCTCTATGGCCTGAACCCCCATCACCAGGCCCACATTTTCCTGGGGTTCATTGTCCATCCTGCTCGTCAGGTCCAGCAGCACAATGGGGATCGCACAACAGGCAGGGCCCAGGCCTGGCATGGTGGCTCATTCCTGTAATCCCAACACATTGAGAGGCTGAAGCGGTCGGATCACTTGAGGTCAGGAGTTCGAGAACAACCTGGCCAACATGGTGAAACCCCGTCTGTACTAAAAATACAAAAATTAGCCAGGCATGGTGGCACATGCCTGTAATTCCAGCTACTGGAAAGGCTGAGGCAGGAGAATCGCTTGAAAGGTGGGGCAGAGGGCAGTGGCGGAGGTTGCAGTGAGCCAAATCAGGCCATTGCACTCCTTGTGAGATGGGGAGGGTCTCTGTGCCAGGAGGAAGGCTTCCTGGAGGAGGCGGACCCCGCGAGGCACAGGCCTGATGAGAGGCAGTGGGCAGGCCTGTGACATAGGTGGGGCGTCCAGGGCAGGGACGGGGCCTGTGGCAGAGGAGGAGCATGAAGGGGAGCCGGTGCCCTGGGAATCTCGGAGGTGGAACTCCGGGGAGGAGTTGGCTGGGGCGGAGGTGATAATCCAGGATGCAGGCCAGCGTAGGGGTCTTGGTGGGCACGCTGGGGTCGGATGGAGCGCAGGAGGGAGAGAAGGGGGGACAGGTGGGTACCTGGTCTGGAGGCGGGGCCTGAAGTGCGCAGGTGCAGGGGGCGTGACTTCAGGCAGCGGAGGGGCCTGGGGCTAGGTTGAAGCCCCGAGTGAGGACCCCACTCTGGGGTGGGATTGGAGGGGACCCGCGGTTGGGCGCGGCAGGGCTCACAGGGACACCCCCGTTCTCCTCCCCAGGGAGATGATGTTCGTCGTGCACGCCTTCCTGTCCGCCCTGGCCGCCCTTCGGGTAAGGAAGGAGACAGCGCAGCGGCAGGAGGGCGAGGGCTTGGGGTCCGCACCGTGGTCGGAGCCTCCCTGACGCCCCTGTACCCTGTCGCGGTTAAGAATGGGCCTGGCACCCCCGTCCTAGGCGCGCCTCCTGCTCCCGCTGCACCCCGACCTCCGCCAGGACCTCTGCCCGCCGTGCTGCACGGGCGCTGGCCTCCCCGGCCCCAGGGCGCCGCGCAGGTCCCTTTGCTGACACCAAGCCTGAGCCTGAGCCGGACACGGGGTCCAAGAGGCCTGTGCGCCCTGCGCGCCCGCGCGCTCCAGGAGAGGTCCACCCCAGGCAGGGCGGTTCATCCTTCAGAGGACTTCGGATCCAGCTGTTGAGGAGCCAGGACACTTTTGCGGCCCTGTCCCCGTCTCTAAGATGGGGATGATAGTATTTATGGCCATTCCTGAGCACAGCAGGACCTGCCTTTTTCCTTTGACTGGAAGGTTCTTCTCTACACCTTCTGCCTTGATAACCTGCCACCTCCACACGGAGGTCTTCCCTATCTCCGTGGGATTATCCCTAGCTCCGATTTAAAATTGCAGCTCTGAGAACCCGGGTACCGTGGCATATGCCTGTAGTCCCAGTTACGGGGGAGGTTGAGGTGGGAGGATGGCTTGAGCCCAGGAGTTGGAGGCTGCAGTGAGCTATGATCGCTCCACTGCACTACAGCCTGGGCAAAAGAGCAAGAAACTGTCTCTAAAAATATAAAATAAAATTGCACCTCTTGTGTACTTCCCCGTCCACTCCTTTTCCTGAATACTTATTATCTGACCTGCTAGGTGTTTTATTGCTCTCATTAGTCTCTCCCACCCCAACCTTTGCACTAAACTGCACGAGGACAGCTCTTGTCACTGCTGTAGAACAAAGTTCAGCACAGAGACAATGGCCAAGAAATAGTCAATAAAATAATGGACGATGGGCGCCTTCTACTGAGCTCCCGCTACTTGTGAGTGAGTAGAGGACTAGCCCTGGGGAAATTCAGTGACCTGCTGGGTGTTGCTGAGCTGTGAGGAAGTTCATGTCTGGCTGCAGTGGTGAGGCTGTGACTCAATCAATCACTGCTGATGCTCACAGGACGTTCACTAGCTTAGTCCCAGAGGGCAACGATTTTAAACCCCCACGTCCATTTCCTCATCCATAAGATGCAAATAACAGTCACCCCTTCCTCACAGGATGGAGCTGCGTGATGCCCGAAACAGTGCTTGTTGCACGGAGGGGCTTGCTGCCAGCTCCCTCTCCCTCCTTGTCTCTTGCCTGCCTGCTGCCTGGGATGGGATGAAGAGGGGCCCTTGTGTTGCCCCAACCCTGGCTGCTGGCTAAGAGCCCATGTGATCTGCGTGTCAGAGGAGTTCCTTCAGGAAGAACCAGGGCAGCTTCTGCCCCTATGGGGCCAATGCCCTAGGTGAGTGCAGTCCGCCAGCCCCAGCCTGGTCCAGCTCTGGAAAGAGGGTGCCCAGTTGTGCAATCCAGGCGGGCGCAGCCGAGTCCTGATCTCGGTATTCAGGGCTGAGCCTGGTGGGGGCTTGTGATGCCTGACTCTGCATCTCTCTCTGGCCCCATGCCTTGGTAACTGTGAGATGTCACTGCTTTGGGTGACCGGATCTAGCTGTACTGGATGAGCATGGAGGAAATAGCAGAAGACCAGGAATTAGAAGACATGAGTGGGCTTTGGCCGCAGCCTCCTTACCCCACTCCCTGCCCTGGGCTGCCTGTGAACAACCTTCTTGCCTCTGCAGGCACACTGGACAGCACTGCTGGAGACCTGATCCTCAGTGTCCCTAACCCCCTCCAGATACTGGATACTGGTGGCCTAGGCTTTTTTTTTTTTTTTTTTTTTTTTGTGTGTGAGACAGAGTTTCACTCTTGTTGCCCAGGCCGGAGTGCAATGGGGCGATTTCGGCTCACCGCAACCTCCACCTCCCGGGTTCAAGCCATTCTCCTGCCTCAGCCTCCTGATTAGCTGAGATTACATGCATGTGCCACTACGCTTGGCTAATATTCTATTTTTAGTTCAGACTGGGTTTCTCCATCTTGGCCAGGCTGGACTCGAACTCCCAACTTCATGGGATCTGCCTGCCTCAGCCTCCCAAAGTGCTGGGATTACAGGAGTGAGCCACTGTGCCTGGCCTTCTCTAGGCTGTTGACACCTTAGCCAGAAGGAATTGAAGGACAAGTCAGAAAGTCATGAATGTAGGGAGATTTCTTGCAGAGCAAAAGGACTCACTCAAGAAGGGGAATGTGGGGTCCTCAAGAGTGTCTCATGCCCTACGAGGTTTGGGGATGACCTTTACTGGGCTTCTTTAACTAAAGAGGGTTATATTCATGAAGATTCCAGGAAAAGGTAAAGATTTCTCAAGACTGTGGTACCACAATTTACACCCAAATCCAGGTGTTCCTGGAGCCGTCTTGGCACTGGCGGGTGTATGGTTTTGTATGTTACTGATCGTACAATGAGATCCTAGGTGAAACCTACATCAAATACAGCGCCATGTTGTGTCTGGTTGGTCGTAGCCAGCTTGGTCCTCATCCTATTTTTCAGGGACTTATTGGCCCTTAGCATATGCACCTATTTCAAGTTTCCTTCTTCTGGTCATGTGAAACTGCTGCCTGGAATTTTCTATTCACTTGCTACCACTCTATTAATCTCACATTCTTGCCTCTTTTCTGTGCCACCCCGTGTGGGTCTGACCGGTTGTTACTGGAGTGCAATGCAAAGTCTGAGTCAAGGGGGCCTCCTGAAGGTCGCTAGGGCAGGGGCGGAGCTAGTAGCCCGAGGACGTGCCAGTCACGGGGATTCCTCAGGGGCACAGAGGAGGGTGGAGGGGCCTGTGGCCCTAGCAGGGGAGCAGCCTCTCCTCTGCCTGGAAGCCCCATGCCTCAGCTTCCCCCACACTCCCACCTGCCCGCTTGCTTCTGAACTCACACATTTCTTGGAAGGCTTGGGAGACTCACCTTTACTCAGAGGGTTGGTTAGCTATCTCGTGCCCAGCTTGACCTTGGACTTTAAATAGTGAGGACAAAGAACGAGGAGGATGGGGGGATGCCCTCCTTCCACGGGGCCCTGTGGCTTCCAAGCCTCCACTTCCTCTGATCTCTTGTCTGTGGAGCCTCCTTCAAACCCAGGGAAACAAAAGCACCTGCCATGGGCTGCTGTTCTTCTAGGATCTTCTATCAATGTTCTGTGAGTTCCTTCCGGGAGCCATGAAGCTGGGGCTGGCTCCCAGGGCAGTGGGACTGCAGTGTCCTTGTTCTTTCTTGGTTTATGCATCCATGCTCTGTTCCCCGCTGCCCCTTCACTCTGCCCACACACATCACTCCAGACTGGCCTTGTGGTCAGAGCCTGGAGTGCATGGGCTGCAGGGTCTGCGGGCTGCACTGGGCCAGAACCCCTGGCGCTTTCAGGACTGGCCTGGAGCCGGCAGGTAGGTGACCTTTCCTGGGCCTGCCTATCCCATCTTTCTCTTACAATCCCTCCCCTCTCTTGCCTGGTTCAATCAGAGAAAGCTTGTCTGTTGGTCTGCCTGGCAGGGGCAGGTCAGGAGCCCTGTGACATCTCAAAAAAAAAAAAAAAAAAACCCCACAAAAACAAATCCACCATTGGGCCCTTTCCCCTTTCATTCTTCTGTTTTCTACACACCAAACCCAGTCATGGCTTTGGAGATCACTCTAAGCTTCTCTCCAGCTGGCATACTAAGGAGGGTAATGGAGAAGCTTCCCCACCCCCAACCCTACCCTTTCCTTCCGGAAGCAAATCTAAGTCCGGCCCTAGCTCCAGATCCCTCCCACACTGGACCTAGGAAACCCTCAGCACAGACAACACCCCTGCATTCCCCACATTGGACCCACACTCAGCCACTGCGGGCGAGGAGGGCACAAGGCCAGGTTCCTGAGAGCTCAGGTGAGTGACACACTGGAATGGCCCAGGGCACCCTCACCCTGCTCAGCTTCTGGCTCCAACATTCCAGAAGCCGAGGCCTCTCCCATCCCTGCCCTTTCCCCATGGATATCCCATTTCAGACAACCCCGGCTGGCGTGAATCCCCCTCCCTTGCTTTTTTTTTTTGTTTTCTCCCGGGGAGGCCGGGTCTTGCTGTCACCCAGGCTGGAGTGCTGTGGGATCCTGGCCACTGCAGCCTTTAATTCCTGGGCTCAAGTGATTCTCCTGCCTCAGCCTCTGGAGTAGCCAGGACTACAGACCCTCACCATCTTGCCTGGTTAATTTTTTAAAAAAATTTTAAAAGATTTTTAGAGATGGTGTCTTGCAATGCTGCCCCAGGTTGGTCTCCAACTCCTGGCCTCGGCCTCCCTAGGGTCTGGGATTACAGGCGGGAGCCACCCTGCCTGGGCCCATCCTTTTGCTGAGTCATCAGAGTTTTGTTCATTCCCACAGCAGGCTCTGGCCCCTAGTACCAGCTCAGTTGCTCAATGGGCCGTGTTTGTCCTGGAGCCCAGATGGACTGTGGCCGGGCAAGTAGATCACAGGCCTGGTCAGCCTGGGAGGTTTCCACATGTGAGGGGCACAGGGAACTCAAAGAGTGGAACATCGGGGACACGAGCCCACTGGGTGGAGGCTGGGGGTCACAGCAGGAAATGGTGAGACAGAGGGCAATGGCTTGTAGGGAGACAGCACAGGCAGGCCCTAGAGCTTCCTCAGTGCGGCTGGACTCTCCTGGAGACCTTCACACGCCCTGCTATCTGGGCCCCGCGCCACGAGGGTGCTTTCACTGGTCTGCACCATGGCCCAGGCCCTGGGATTTTGAACAGCTCTGCAGGTGAATGAACGGTGTGGCCAGGCTGGGGAACCACCGCATTAGAGGCCGACCTGGTTTCAGCCCCAGCCCTGCCACTGACTGGCTTTGTGAGTATAGGCAAATCACTCAGCCTCCCTAGGCCCCAGTGACTTCCCTGAAAGCAAGAATGCCGCTTTCTTGCGGTTGTGATGGTGTTAAAGGAAGTGGGCCTGGCTCTGGCCCCTGACGCAGGAACATGGAGCTGATTCAGGACACCTCCCGCCCACCACTGGAGTACGTGAAGGGGGTTCCACTCATCAAGTACTTTGCAGAGGCACTGGGACCCCTGCAGAGCTTCCGGGCCCGGGCCGATGACCTGCTCATCAGCACCTACCCCAAGTCCGGTAGGTGAGGAGGGCCACCCACCCTCTCCCAGGCGGCAGTCCCCACCTTGGCCAGCGAGGTTGTGCCCTCAGCCTGCTCACCTCCCATCTCCCTCCCTCTCCAGGGACTACCTGGGTGAGCCAGATACTGGACATGATCTACCAAGGCGGCGACCTGGAGAAGTGTCACCGAGCTCCCATCTTCATGCGGGTGCCCTTCCTTGAGTTCAAAGCCCCAGGGATTCCCTCAGGTGTGTGACCCTGTCCTGGGTGCAAGGGGAGGGGAGGAAGACAGGGCTGGGCCTTCAGCTCACCAGACCTTCCCTGACCCACTGCTCAGGGCTGGAGACTCTGAAAGACACACCGGCCCCACGGCTCCTGAAGACACACCTGCCCCTGGCTCTGCTGCCCCAGACTCTGTTGGATCAGAAGGTCAAGGTGAGGCTGGGCACAGTATTTCACATCCGTAATCCCAGCACTTTGGGAGGCTGAGGTGGGAAGATCCCTTGAAGCCAGAAGTTCCAGACCAGTCTCTTCCAAAAAAAAACAAAAAAGAAAATCAGGTATGCATAGTGGTGTGTACCTGTAGTACCAGCTACTCAGGAGGCTGAGGTGGGAGGATCACCTGAGCCTGGGAGTTCAAGAGTGAAGTAAGCTATGATCACACCACTGCACTCCAGACCTGGTGACAGAGAAACCTTGTCTCAAAAAAAGATGAAGAATAAAAAGAGGGGCCGGCAGACGCGGTGGCTCATGCCTGTAATCCCAGCACTTTAACAGGCTGAGGCTAGCAGATCACCTGAGGTCTGGAGCTGGAGACCACCCTGGCCAATATGGCAAAATCCCATCATTACTAAAAATCCGAAAAAATTAGCCAGGCATGGTGTTGGGCACCTGTAATCCCAGCTACTTGGGAGGCTGAGGCAGAAGAATTGCTTGAACCTGGGAGGCAGAGGTTGCAGTGAGCCGAGATCTAGCCTGGGCAACAAGAGTGAAACTCTGTCTCAAAAAAAAAAAGGGGCGGGGGCGGGCAGGCAGGTGGTGGCTCACTCCTGTAATCTCAGCACTTTGGGAGGTCGAGGCAGGTGGGCGGATCACCTGAGGTCAGGAGTTGGAGACCACCACCCTGGCCAACATCAGGAAGCCCCGTTTGTGCTAAAAATAAAAAATAGCCAGGCGTTGGGGCGGGCGCCTGTAATCTCAGCTATTCAGGAGGCTGAGGCAGGAGAATCACTTGAACCTGGCAGGCGGGTGGTTGCAGTGAGCCGAGATCGAGCCACTGCACTCCAGCCTAGGAGACAGAAAGTGACTTTGTTTCAAACAGCATAAATAAATAAGTAAAGATTTTTAAAAAGTTCCGAGTGCAGTGGCTCACGCCTGAAATCCCAGCACTTTGGGAGGCTGAGCAGGGCAGATCATCTGAGGTTGGGACTTTGAGACCACCCTGAGCAACGTAGAAAAACCCCATCTCTACTAAAAATATAAAATTGGCTGGGTGTGGTGGCGCATGCCTGTAATCCCGCTGCTCAGGAGCCTGAGGCAAGATAATCACTTGAACCCGGGAGGAGAGGTTGCGGTGAGCTGAGATCACACCATTGCACTCCTGAGATCACACCATTGCACTCCAGCCTGGGCAACAACAGCAAAACTCCCTCTCAAAACACACACAAAAAGGGTGCCACCTGTGATGGCTCACTGCTGTAATGCCAGCACTTTGGGAGGCCAAGGTGGGTGGAACGCTTGAGCTCAGGAGTTCCAGACCAGCCCGGGAAACACGAGGAGACTTCATCTCTATGAAAATGCAAAATATCAGCAGGGCATGGTGGCATGGCACTCTAGTGCCAGCTACTTGACAGTCTGAGGTTGGAGGATTGCTTGAGCCTGGGAGGTCAAGGTTGCAGTGAGCTATTATCACTCCAGTGCACTCTTTCTTTTTTTTTTTTTTTTTGAGACTCTCTGTCTCAATAAATAAATAAATAAATAAATAAATAAATAAATAAATAATAAAGTAAAATACTGTCACAACAAAAAGAAAAAGCAAAGGTCCAGGTGTGGGGCATGTGAATCCAGGGAAGGAGGCCCCGGCTCAGCCCACCTTTAGTCCTGTTCTTCTGGGAAAGTCGCCTCACTTCCTCCAGCTTTGTCTCATCTTCCACGGCGGGGGGACTGTCTGCCTCTTGCTCTGATGACCAAGAACATGAGACTCTTCATTGTAGACCTAAGAAAGGTAGAGGGGGCCGGGCGCGGTGGCTCAAGCCTGTAATCCCAGCACTTTGGGAGGCCGAGACGGGCGGATCACGAGGTCAGGAGATCGAGACCATCCTGGCTAACACGGTGAAACCCCGTCTCTACTAAAAATACAAAAAACTAGCCGGGCGTGGTGGCGGGCGCCTGTAGTCCCAGCTACTCGGGAGGCTGAGGCAGGAGAATGGCGGGAACCCGGGAGATGGAGCTTGCAGTGAGCCGAGATTGCGCCACTGCACTCCAGCCTGGGCAACAGAGCGAGACTCCGTCTCAAAAAAAAAAAAAAAAAAAAAAAAAAAAAAAAAAAAAAAAAAAAGAAAGGTAGAGGGTGGATCCTCACGGGCCCACAAAATTTGGTGGTGGTGGGAACATGCCTGGCGGAGCATGCTTTGCTCCACATCGGGGTGTGATGCATTGATGCAGATTATATTACTTTAGAATATGATGGTGTCAGAGACCAGGCAGGACTTTGGCTTCTGAGCAGGGTTCAGACCCCGGCTTGATCCTACCTGTGCCGTGGGATGTCAAGCAAGTCAGCCTCTAAGCCTCAGGTTCCTCCTTTGCCAAACCAAGAGATGAGCTGGCCAGGGGAAGGCTGTGTGGTGATGGTGCTGGGGTCGAGTCTTCTGTCCCCGCAGGTGGTCTATGTTGCCCGCAACGCAAAGGATGTGGCGGTCTCCTACTACCACTTCTACCACATGGCCAAGGTGCACCCTGACCCTGGGACCTGGGACAGCTTCCTGGAGAAGTTCATGGCTGGAGAAGGTGGGTTTGACGGGAGGAAGGAGGGTGTGGAGCCTAGAGGTGGTGGCTACAACGCACAGTAACCCTGTGTCACTGCCCCCTGCCCGCTTCTCCAGTGTCCTACGGGTCCTGGTACCAGCATGTGCAGGAGTGGTGGGAGCTGAGCCACACCCACCCTGTTCTCTACCTCTTCTATGAAGACATGAAGGAGGTGAGACCACCTGCGATGCTTCCCTCATGTGACACCTGGGGGCAGGCACCTCACAGGGACCCGTCAAGGCTGCCCAGCCCCGTTCCTGGCCGGCCCCCATAGTAGGCCCAGATTCCGCATCCTGCCTCCCTGGCCCAGGCCTCCCCGCTACAGCCCCACCTGGCAGCGGGCCCCGCACAGCTCTCATCTCCCGCACCTGAGTCAGCTGCAGGGTGGCCACGGATTAGATACTTAGTCCTATTGCTTATCCCCACCAAAGGGTGTGCCACCCAGGGCCACAGTCACGGAAGAAGATCATCCCGGTCCTCACCTATAGGAGCCAAGCCCAGCTCATGATGGGAACACAGGGCAGAGAGCAATTCATTTTGCCCCAGGGACCGGGGCCCCCGGGATCGAGGAGCTGGCTCTGTGGGTTTTCTAGTGGAAGTGGCCAGTTCCCCTCTGAGGTTAGAGAAGGGGACCCCTTTTATTTTCCCGAATCAGCAAACCTAGCCTCCACTGAGGAGCCTCTGCTCCTCAGAACCCCAAAAGGGAGATTCGGAAGATCCTGGAGTTTGTGGGGTGCTCCCTGCCGGAGGAGACCATGGACCTCATGGTTCAACACACGTCATTCAAGGAGATGAAGAAGAACCCTATGACCAACTACACCACCGTCCCCCAGGAGTTCATGGACCACAGTATCTCCCCCTTCATGAGGAAAGGTGGGCGCCGGCCAGCACGGGATTTGGGGCGGGTGGGAGCAGCGGCTGGAGCCTCCCCATAGGCACTCGGGGCCTCCCCTGGGATGAGACTCCAGCTTTGCTCCCTGCCTTCCTCCCCCAGGCATGGCTGGGGACTGGAAGACCACCTTCACCGTGGCGCAGAATGAGCGCTTCGATGCGGACTATGCGGAGAAGATGGCAGGCTGCAGCCTCAGCTTCCGCTCTGAGCTGTGAGAGGGGCTCCCCGGGTCACTGCAGAGGGAGTGTGCGAATCAAGCCTGACCAAGGGGCTCAAGAATCAAATATGAATTGAGGACCAGGGACAGTAGGTTATGTCTGTAATCCCAGCAATTTGGGAGGCTGAGGTGGGAGGATCATTTGAACCCAGGAGTTGAAGACCAACCTGGGCAACATAGTGAGATTCTGTTGAAAAAAATAGTAATAACAAAATAAAATCAATTTTTTTTTTTTTTTTTGAGACGGAGTCTCTCTCTGTCGCCCAGGCTGGAGTGCAGTGGCGCAATCTTGGCTCACTGCAAGCTCCGCCTCCCAGGCCCACGCCATTCTCCTGCCTCAGCCTCCCGAGTAGCTGGGACCACAGGCGCCTGCCACCACGCCTGGCTAATTTTTTGTATTTTTAGTAGAGACGAGGTTTCACCACGTTAGCCAGGATGGTCTCGATCTCCTGACCTTGTGATCTGCCCACCTCGGCCTCCCAAAGTGCTGGGATTACAGGCGTGAGCCACCGCACCTGGCCAATAAAATCAGCTTTTAAAAAGAGAATAAAATATGATTTGTGGGCCAGGCAGGGTGGCTCATGCCTGTAATCCCAGTAATTTGCAAAGTTGAGACCAGAGGATCACTGGAGGACAGGAGTTTGGGACCAGCCTGATCAATGTTACAAGACGCCGTCCCTACAAAAATTTGAGAAAATGATCTGCACGTGGTGGTGGGCACCTGTAGTGCCAGCTACTTGGTAGGTGAAGGCAGGAGGATCACCTGAGCCAGGAAGGTTGTGGCTGCAGTTGGCTGTGACTGTGGTAATCCACTCAAGCCTGAGGGACAGAGTGAACCCTGCCTGAGAAATAAACAATTTAATGAAATAAATTTGATTTGTTACTAGCCTGGCCAACATGGCGAAACCCCAACTCTACTGAAAGAAAACAAACAAATAAATATCGCAAGAACAGAAAACCAAATACCGCATGTTCTCACTCATAGGTGGGAATTGAACAATGAGATCACTTGGACACAGGAAGGGGATATCATCACACACCGGGTCCTATTGTGGGGAGGGGTTGGGGGGAGGGATAGCATTAGGAGATATACCTAATGTAAATGATGAGTTAATGGGTGCAGCACACCAACATGGCACATGTATACATATGTAACTAACCTGCACATTGTGCACATGTACCCTAGAACTTAAAGTCTAATAAGAAAAAATGGAAAAAAAAAAAAAAGAAAACAAACAAAAACACATAAATTAGCGGGGCGTGGTGGTGGACGCCTGTAATCCCAGCTACTCCGGAGGCTGAGGCAGGAGAATCTCTTGAACCGGTGTGGGAGAGGGCAGAGGTTGCAGTGAGCCAAGATCGCCCCACTTCACTCCAGCCTGGCCATAAGAGTGAAACTCCATCTCGAAAAAATAATATTAATGAATAAAATAAAATAAGTTATGATTTGGGCTGGGCTCAGTGGCTTATGCCTCTAATCCCAGCACTTCAGCCTGGTGGATCATTTGAGGTCAGGAGTTGGAGACCAGCCTGGCCAACATGGTGAAACTCCATCTCTACTAAAAATACAAAATTAACCAGGAGTGTTGGCGCTCACTTGTAATCCCAGTTACTCGGGAGGCTGAGGCAAGAGAATCTTAGTGAACCGAGATCGCGCCACTGCCCACCAGCCTGGGTGACAGAGCAAGACTCTGTCTTGAAAAATAAATAAATAAATAAACAAAATAAAATAAGCAGGAGACACACAGCAAAAGAAGTGCAGCATAAAGTAACTTACTGCAAAAGAAAAACTGTATTTTGAAAATTAAGTGTATAGTAGACAATACACCTTGAGCAAGTTCAGAACGGGCTGCTCGTCAGGGTGGGTCAGTGTTAATTACTGCAGGAAAACTCCCCTTATGGGAATGTTACACAGTTTTTCATAATGGGTGGGAAGAGGTGTCACTAGCAAGCATGATCTGGGTGGTCCTCTGGGTGCACATGGGCATTTGCTATACATGCCTGTTCCTAGGACACATGTCTCATTAGCATTTTAAATCTCCACCCGGGGTGTAGTTTTTACTATTAAAATGAGCAAAGGGTCAGTTTGAGGACAGGTAAAATCAAAATGCACATGTTCTCAAAAGGGAAAGTCCCTACTGGGGATAGCTTTGCTTGAGCTCAGTGACCAGGCGAATGCTGAGGCTTACTGTGTTGGCCGTGAGGTCACCAAGGTTGCATCCTGAGAAGGTGGTTGTCTTCTTGACTACCTCTCCTGCCTCACCTGGGCTCCATGCCCTGCCTTGGTCCAAACAAGGACCTCCCGCATGTCTGATCAGCCTGTTCCTGACATCATCCATGGCCTCTCCCATGGTGGCTGCTTTACTCACTGTGGGGGCACGTAGATCAGGGCGCTTGCAAGGGGATGGTGACCTTTGTGGCTGGAGTGGAAGAGGGAGGGCAGCTGGTGGGTGCTGTCAGCTTGGAGCCTGTGAGATGAGGACAAGGGGAGGGATGGGGGAGAGGACCCCTCGTCTGTCTGATCAGCCTGTTCTGACATCACCCATGGCCTCTCCCATGGAGGCTGGTTTACCCGCTGTGGGGGTGCATGGATCAGGGCACGGTAGAAGCAGGTGGTCTGGGGATACAGGGCCAGCACGAGCTGCTCCTTCTGGAACAAGGCCTCGGGGTCCGTCTCTGGGTTGGCCTTCCACTGGGGCAGCGGGATGACACGACGCCGGCTCAGGGTATGTCTCCTGGGAGAAGAGGGGCTTATATCAACATATGGCCAGGTGGGGATGCTCCTTCCCAGCTGTTAGGCTGCCCCCAGGCTCCGTGCCCTGCCCTGGCCTAGACACTCACTCTTTGCCTTCTTCATCGATGTCGTCTACCTCATACCTGTAGACAAAAGGAGGAAAACGTGGATGCAGCCAGGGGTGCAGTCCCTGTCGGGGAGTGAGAATGGGGGAGGACCTGGTGCTCTTTGCACAGTTGGCCTCTGGGGAGCACCCTCTGGGGAGCTTTTCTCCCGCTGTGCAGACAGGAAGCAGAGCGGCAGCCCAGGCAAGTGCGGTGACCAGAGAGCAGCCCCGGGGCTGGTGTCACTCACTTGTTGGTGGCATGGCTGTAACTGACCACCTCGGCCAGGATCCACTGCTCATCCCCATCCACGGCCTTCACCCGGGCAGCCACCTTGTCTCCAGGTCTGGCCACGTAGTCCCCTGAGGCGGGGATAGCCCCACAGAGGGGTGGGGGCCTGTGAGCAGAACAAAGGGTCAGTCCCAGCCCCTGGGCACCAGCCCCTCCCTCGAAGCTGCTGCCCTCACTTGTCACCAGGCTTCCCGATCCACAGGGGCAGGGTCATGGCCGACTGCTGCAGCAGGGTCATCAGCACCCCTCTGCGCATGGTCTTCCGGGGTGGCTCCGAGTCATTGTAGAGACCTGCGATCTTGGCCGCTGTGGGAAGGAAGGGAGGCCTGAGGCCCCAGGGACAGGTGCTGGCCCTGACCCCCCAGCATGCTGCACTGAGCTGTTGGAGGACCGCCTGGGAGCGCCCAGTTCCTGAGTGAGCCCGAAGGCCCAGCAGGACTGTGACCCCATCGGCCATGTGTCAACACCTATAGGGGCTGCTGCGCTGAACCACAGTTGAGTGAGAGGGCAGCACAGCGCACACCCAGGGGGAGGAAGCAGAAGACAGCGGTTTCCGAGTTGCTGTTCAGGCTGTGTTTGCTGATCTGAATGCTGGTTACAGAAGTGTGTTCAGTTAGTGAATATTTCATTGAACTCTGCACTTACGTGTACTTTTCTCCTATTAATATACGTTGGAATTCAATAGAAAGTTAAAATAAACGGCCGGGCACGGTGGCTCAAGCCTGTAATCCCAGCACTTTGGGAGGCCGAGACGGGCGGATTACGAGGTCAGGCGATCGAGACCATCCTGGCTAACAACGGTGAAACCTCGTCTCTACTAAAAAATACAAAAAACTAGCCGGGCGAGGTGGTGGGTGCCTGTAATCCCAGCTACTCGGGAGGCTGAGGCAGGAGAATGGCGTAAACCCGGGAGGTGGAGCTTGCAGTGAGCTGAGATCCGGCCACTGCACTCCAGCCTGGGTGACAGAGCGAGACTCCGTCTCAAAAAAAAAAAAAAAGAAAAGAAAGTTACAAAAAACACAACAGGCCGGGCGTGGTGGCTCGAGCCTGTAATCCCAGCACTTTGGGAGGCCGAGACGGGCGGATCACAAGGTCAGGAGATCAAGACCATCCTGGTTAACACGGTGAAACCCCGTCTCTACTAAAAAATACAAAAAACTAGCCGGGCGAGGAGGTGGGTGCCTGTAATCCCAGCTACTCGGGAGGCTGAGGCAGGAGAATGGCATAAACTCGGGAGGTGGAGCTTGCAGTGAGCTGAGATCCAGCCGGCCACTGCACTCCAACCTGGCTGACAGAGCGAGACTCCGTCTCAAAAAAAAAAGAAAGTTACAAACAACACAACAGGCCGGGCGTGGTGGCTCGAGCCTGTAATCCCAGCACTTTGGGAGGCCGAGACGGGCGGATCACAAGGTCAGGAGATCGAGACCATCCTGGTTAACACGGTGAAACCCCGTCTCTACTAAAAAAAATACAAAAAAAACTAGCCGGCGAGGTGGCGGGCGCCTGTAGTCCCAGCTACTCAGGAGGCTGAGGCAGGAGAATGGCGTAAACCTGGGAGGCGGAGCTTACAGTGAGCTGAGATCCGGCCACTGCACTCCAGCCTGGGCAACAGAGGGAGACTCTGTCTCCAAAAAAAAAAAAAAAAGCCACAACAATTAAATGTGCACCTTCAACCTCCTCAGGCACGGCTGGACACCCCACTTGACTTCACACAGAACCAGCACAGCTGTGTGGGGACCTTGACGTGCCAAGATTCTGCCCACCGGGAGACTGTTGGGAGGGCAGACGGGTAAGAGAGCCTAATGCAGGCTGAAGGGGTCTGGAAGGCTGGCTTTACGACACACAGTGTGTGGCTCTGCAGAAACCAGCCAGGACAAGAGATGGGCGTGGGCCATGGCAGGAAGGAGGGGGTGACTGGCCCAGGCCCCAGAAGGGGCAGGTGATGAGGGGCTGCGGCGGGATGATCTCTGGCTGCTGAGGGAGAACCGGGAAACCCCTGCCTCTGGGCACTGGGAATGATCTCCTGTCCCTTCTCAGTGGCAGAGCCTCCGTGAGAGGATCCCAGCAGGCGGTGGCTGCAGGCCCCCACGGGAGGGTGACTGCTGCCTGCAGGGCCTCCCTTGTCCTAGCAAAGGACCTCCCAGCACGTCCTCTCCCACTCACCAATCCGCCTCTCCTCCAACAGAGACTTGATTTCTGCGATCTTGTCCAGAGCTTTCCGAAGGATGCTGAGGGTGGGGAGAAGGGAGAAAGAGGGTTTGATTGACACACATAGCATAGATTTCATTTCCATTTTTTCTGTTTTGGGTCTCCCTACATTGCCCAGGCTGGTCCCAGGCTCCAGCAGTCCCTCCTGCACAGGTGGAATGACAGGTGTGTACAGTTTCCTGTTCTGGTCAAGGCGGGCTGGGTTATTCAGACCAACCTCACTGGTGAAAACTAGAAATCTGCCTGGGTGTGGTGGCTCACACCTGTAATCCCAGCACTTTGGGAGGCCGAGGAGGGTGGATCACCTGAGGTCAGGAGTTCAAGACCAGCCTGACCAACATGGCAAAAACCCATCTGTACTAAAAATACAAAAATTAGCCAGCCGTGGTGGCGAGCATCTGTAACTGTATTCCCACCTACTTGGGAGGCTGAGGCAGGAGACTCGCTTGAACCTGGGAGGCAGAGGTTACAGTGAGCCGGGATCACATCATTGCACTCCAACCTGGGCAAAAAAGAATGAAACTCCATCTCAGGAAAAAAAAAAAAAAAAAAAAACTAGAAATCTTCAGTATGTGTTTTTTAGTCTTAAGAACATAAAAAATAAGGTGGTAGAAAGCAGCAGGCCAAAAACTAAGAGAATACAGGATCCCAGAGAGGAAAGGACACAGGCAAGCGGCCTTCGGCAAACCCTGCAGAAAGGCTGCCAGAACCTCCTGAAACGAGGAGAGGGGCCCCAGGTCACGCAAAAGGAGGGGAGACTCTGGGGAAAGGTGTTGGCTCAGAGCAGTACTGGGTGAAAGGAACTCATCCTTTCTGAAAGGTTGCACCCAAAGACAGACCCCTGCATGGCCTTGCATCCCCAGGAAGCCTCTGTGAAGTTTATGGGGATTCCAGGGTGGCAGGAACCCAAGGAACCCAGCAGAAGCAAACACAGAGCTTTGCTGAAGTCAGGCTTCTTCATCCTAAATCTCAGGGAATCTTTCCAAAGAGTATTTCCACAGCAGGGCTGGGTGCGGTGGCTCACGCCTGTAATCCCAGCACTTTAGGAGGCTGAGGCAGGGGGATCACTTGAGGTCAGGAGTTCGAGACCAGCCTGGCCAACATAGCAAAACCCGTTCTCTACTAAAAATACAAAAATTAGCCCGCATGGTGGCGGGCATCTGTAATCCCAGCTACTTGGGAAGGCTGAGGCAAGAGAATCGCATGAACCTTAGGGGCAGAGCTTGCAGTGAGCCGAGATCGTGCTACTGCGCTCTAGCCTGGGTGACAAAGCAAAACTCCATTTTAAAAAATAAGAATATTTCCACAGCAGTCAGCAGCACAAACTCCACTTTGGGTCATTTTATTCTCCCCCGATACCATGGCAAACTCTGGTCCATTCCTCTGGCAAGCGCTTCTGAAATGACCCGGAGTTCTAAAGACCTTTGTGTGGCAGGAGGGAGATGCATATGAACTGGGCATGATGCGGCATCTCGGGACGTGTCCGGGGGTGCCCCAGGGCATGGGACTCATGGATGTCACCAGGCCAGGGCCAGAAGATGGAGGTAGGCCGAGGGCAGCCAAAAAAACGCAGGGACAGGAAACAGCTTGCCTGCTGCCTATGATGCAGGGATGGCCCAGCCAGTGTCACCTCAGGCTGTGAGCACTGGGACCCCAGAAAGCAGAG